>NC_140019.1:23642728-23660228 GCF_964263955.1 Coregonus lavaretus
TTTGTTAAAGATGAAGTGTTGGACCGAGAGTTATCTCGTCATGGTCAACTTGTATCTACAATAAAGAAGGTTATTTTTGGATGCAAATCTCCTTTCCTGAAACATGTCGTGTCTCATAGGAGACAAGTGCATATGATTTTAAAGAAGGACACTGACAAACTGAATTTAGCGTTCAGTTTTAAGATTGATGGAGCCTGGTAGCAACTCTAGTGCTGGTGCAGCTAATGCACCAACACGAAGGGATGAACATTCTAAGGGTGCAGGGGAAGGGAGAAGGTGGGCAGATGTGGTTGGGAAAGTAGGAAAGGAAAGCAGTGTGGCTACGGGGGCAATTGTGGTAGATCAGAACAAAGAGGGAGGGGAAACAGTCGGTGAGATTGTGACTGCGGTCGCTGAGGTGGTGCTGGAAAATGAAATTGGAGGTCAAGAGGTGATTGAAATAATGGAAAAGGAAGCAGCTGTTTTCAAAGTACAGAGGAGTAAGAGGAAGAATTTAAGGGGTGGTGAAGGGTCTAATTCTAAGAGGAAGGTAGAGATTGATAAATCAGTTGAGGATAAACAGGTTGTAGAGATGGTGGAGGTTTCTTCTGGGGAGGATAGCGAGAGTGAGTCATCTGACGCATCACAACAAAATAGTGAGAGAAATGGGGTGGAAGGGAGGTATGGGGTTGAGAAGGTACGTCAATTTCTGAATTTGACAAAAGGGAAGAAATATATGCAGGATTATAATGTAACAGATATTTTTCCTGAAAGTGAATTGTTTATTGAATCCCTAAAGTTTCTGATGTCAAAAATAACGGGGGGAGGTTTGACAAGCCCTGAAATTGCTAGACTCAAGAAAGTAGTCACGAGAGTGATTATTTTCCAGCACCACCTCAGCGACCGCAGTCGCAATCTCACCGACTGTTCCCCTCCCTCTTTGTTCTGATCTACCACAATTGCCCCCGTAGGCACACTGCTTTCCTTTCCTACTTTCCCAACCACATCTGCCCACCTTCTCCCTTCCCCTGCACCCTTAGAATGTTCATCCCTTCGTGTTGGTGCATTAGCTGCACCAAATGCCTTTTCCTGATCAATTGAAATTAGACCAGCATCCAACCCAATAGCCCTAGAGACGTACAAAAAAATCCAGAATCAGATAAATGTTATCCCCTATTTGCCTGCCGGGAACACAGTATGATTTGCCCCATCACCTCCCTCAGCCTGTTGGACAAAGCCTTTGACATGATCTAATAATCAGTGCACAATAAAGCCACTGGCCTCCAGTTCTTCACCTCCCTAGGGTCACCCTTTTTTGGCAGTAGGATGAGGACAGCCCTTCTGCAGCTTATCGGTAGTAACCCTCCGGTCAAACTATCATTAACTACTGCTAGCCAATCCTCTCCCAACATAGCCCAAAAATACTTTAAAAAGTAAATGGGAAGCCCATCAATGCCTGGTGCCCTTCCATTTTCCGTTCCTTTTAATGCAGTGTATAGCTCCTGCAAAGACAATGGTTGCTCTCGCTCAACCTGAGCTTCTGCAGCCACCTGTGGGAGCCCATCAAGGAACTGCTGTGTCACTGTTTTATCCTCTTTGTACTCACACTTGTAGAGATCAGCATAGAACTCTACTGCCCTCTTTCTAATTTCACTAGGGCTAGTGAGCTCCTGTCCAATAGCTGATTTGAGGCAATTAATAATTCTTCTTTGTCCATTCTAGGGCTATTGGGTTGGATGCTGTTCTAATTTCAATTGATCAGGAAAAGGCATGTGACCGAGTTGAACATCAATACTTATGGCACACTTTTGAGGCGTTTGGTTTCAGCGCTGGTTTTATTGCCATGATAAGGGTGATATATGGTGACATTGAAAGTGTATTGAAAGTTAACAGTGGCTTGAGTGCTCCTTTTAAAGTGTGTAGAGGTATTAGGCAGGGATGTTCTTTGTCGGGAATGTTATATGCCATTGCTATAGAGCCACTACTAAATAGCATTAGAAGTTGCATTGAAGGGGTGTACCTTTCAGAGGATATTCCTCCTATTCGTCTCTCAGCCTATGCTGATGTTGTAGTTATTCTAGTGAAAAATCAAGCGGAGGTGGATAGTTTGTGTCTAATGGTTGATCGTTTTAGGGGAATATCCTCTGCAAAGGTAAATTGGGAAAAAAGTTGTGCTTTACAGATTGGAGAATGGTCTGGAGGGATCATGATTTGCCAGGGGGGCTGGAATGGTGTAAGGGAGGTTTTAAGTATCTTGGAGTGTACCTAGGAGATGAGGGGACAATGGAAAAAAATTGGATTGGGGTGGTTGAAATGGTGGAAGGGAGGATGAGGAGATGGCGTTGGTTGGGCCCCTTGTAGCTCAGTTGGTAGAGCATGGCGCTTGCAATGCCAGGGTTGTGGGTTTGATTCCCACGGGGGGCCAGTATGAAAATGTATGCACTTACTAACTGTAAGTCGCTCTGGATAAGAGCGTCTGCTAAATGACTAAAATGTAAATGTAAAAATGTTGTTGTTGTGCACACTATTATTGTTAACAATGTGGTTGGCTCTGCACTGTGGCATCGGGTGTCAGTTTTAGAGCCACCAACTGGACTTCTGGCTAAGATACAGGCGATTATTGTAGATTTATTTTGGGATAAATATCATTGGGTTCCACAAATTGTTTTGTATTTGTCAAAAGAGGAGGGGGGACAAGGTCTTGTACATCTTGCTAGAAGGGCTGCTGCTTTCCGGTTTCAGTTTATTCAAAGGTTGCTTTATGGACTGGAAAATGTGGTTTGGAGAGGGGTGGCAGGTCTTGTATTACAGCAGGTTGGGGGATTAGGTTTAAAGAATGCTTTATTTTTGGTTGATAGTAGCCAGATTTCTAGGGAGGGAGTACCTCTGTTTTACAGAGGCCTTCTTCGGGTGTGGAGCATAATGAAGGTGTCCAGACGCACTTCAGCGGAGTCAGTGCATTGGCTGTTGGAGGAACCTCTGGTGTATGGGGCAAGACTGGATTGTACAACTGCAGCTGTTCCAGATTTCTCCAAGATTCTGGTGAAGGGCAAAATCATCACCTTAAAACAGTTAATGGCCATGGCTCGGCCCACCTTAATGGATGGAAGACGGGTGGCTGAACATTTGGGGGTGAGGTCGGAAAGGATTGTTGGACAACTGCTGGGAAGCTGCAGGAAGGCTCTGTCAGCAGAAGAGTGGGTATGCTTAATAGCCACAAGAAGAAGGTACAAGATGAAAACGTTTCATTTCCAAGACTAGGGATTACACCCAATATCCCAGAGTCAGAAAGGAAGGCGTTATTACTGGATTTGAGAGGGTTGGAAGAGGTGGGTTTGGATGAGGTGAATGGGAAAGACTTATATAGGGTGTGTGTGTCAAGGTGTTGAATAAAAAATAGAAAAGACACTCCATGGAGGGTAAAATTAGGCATTGATGACAAGGTAAAGTCAGCATGGAGAGCACTGTACAAGCCTCCGTTACAAAAGGGTATTGGTGATATGCAATGGAGGGTTTTGCATGGCATCATTGCAGTTAATGCTTTTGTATCTGTTATTAACTCAGATGTTGGAGATGGATGTCCTTTTTGTAATATAAGAGAAACAATTTTTCACTGTTTTATGGAGCTTGAGGGGATAAAGCCTCTCTTGGAAATGCTGGAGTCTTTGTTTAAAGCTGTAGCGGAGATTTTCAATAACACTGTTTTTATTTTGGGGTTTCAATATAGTAAAGCAACAGAAAATAAAATGTCAACTGTTACATTTTATTTTGGGACAAGCTAAGATGTCAATTTTTCTGAGCGGAAACATAAGATAGACACAGGATATGGGCAGGATGTAAGATGTGTTTTTAAAGGATTAGTGAAAGCGAGAATAAAAGTGGATTTTGAGTTCTCGGCTGTAAAAGATCTCCCATTGTTTGAGGAGAAATGGGCTTATGAAAATTCTCTCTCTCTCTCTGTCTGTCTGTGTCTCCCATACAGAGCTTGCCAGGTGTCCCGCAGTCCTTTGTTCTGTCAGTGCAACCTGACCCTGCGAAGGCTCCTGTCCTCCTCTCCAGTTCCCAGCCTCTCTCACTCTCTTGTTCTCCCTCTCTCTACACACACGCATATGCACGCACGCACATGCACACACAGCTGGAATCCCCCCCCCCCCCCCCCATCCCTCTGGCTTCCTGTACATTTGGGAGAGTCCCATCTCTGCTACCCTGGAGAGGAGACCCCACCCATAGACACACACACACATACAGAGGGTGTGAATGGATATTGCTCTGCCAGCAGGATATACGTAAAAGACAATCAGCAAGATAGTAGCAAAAATATTTCTCAAAATATTGAGCAATTGGTAATATTCAGTGACATCAACTTCTCCCAAATCAGCACTGCAAAAACACTGATACAAAATATTGACATGCATTTCAAAATCTGCAACGTTTTGCTCTTCCCATCTACATGTTCCATATCTATACACTATATATACAAAAGTATTTGGACACCCCTTCAAATTAGTGGATTCGGCTATTTCAGCCACACCCGTTGATGACAGGTGTATAAAATCGAGCACACACCCATGTAATCTCCATTGACAAACATTGGCAGTAGAATGGCCTTACTGAAGAGCTCAGTGACTTTCAACGTGGTACCGTCATAGGATGCCACCTTTCCAACAAGTCAGTTCGTCAAATTTCTGCCCTGCTAGAGCTGCCCCGGTCAACTGTAAGTATTGTTATTGTGAAGTGGAAAGTCTAGGAGCAACAACGACTCAGCCACAAAGTGGTTGGCCACACAAGCTCAAAAGAACGGGACCGCCAAGTGCTGAAGTGCGTAGCGCGTAAAAATAGTATTTCCTTGGTTGCAACACTCACTACCGACTTCCAAACTGCCTCTGGAAGCAACGTCAGCACAATAACTGTTCTTCGGGAGCTTCAAAAATGGGTTTCCATGGCCGAGCAGTCGCACACAAGCCTAAGATTACCATGCGCAATGCCAAGCGTCAGCTGGAGTGGTGTAAAGCTCGTTCTCTGGAGTGATGAATCACGTTTCACCATCTGGCAGTCAGATAGACGAATCTGGGTTTGGCGGATGCCAGGAGAACGCTACCTGCCCGAATGCATAGTGCCAACTGTAAAGTTTGGTGGAGGAGTAATAATGGTCTGGGGCTGTTTTTCATGGTTCGTGCTAGGCCCCTTAGTTCCAGTGGGAAATCTTAATGCTACAGCACACAATGACATTCTAGACAATTCTGTGCTTCCAACTTTGTGGCAACAGTTTGGGGAAGGCCCTTTCCTGTTTCAGCATGACAATGCCCCCGTGCACAAAGCGAGGTCCATACAGAAATGGTTTGTCGAGATTGGTGTGGAAGAACTTGACTGGCCTGCACAGAACCCTGACCGCAACCCCATCGAACACCTTTGGGATGAATTGGATTGCCAACTGCGAGCCAGGCCTAATCGCCCAACATCAGTGCCCGATGTCACTTATGCTCTTGTGGCTCAATGGAAGCAAGTTCCCGCAGCAATGTTCCAACATCTAGTGGAAAGCCTTTCAAGAAGAGTGGAGGCTGTTATAGAAGCAAAGGGGGGACCAACTCCATATTAATTTTGGAATGAGATGTTTGACGAGCAGGTGTCCACATACTTTTGATCATGTAGTGTACCTTTGGGCATGTGTAAATATGTTCTAATATCCCTTTATCTGTCTCTTCTTGAAAACATGTTGAAAAAAGTATTTCACCTTAAATTCCTATTACTAACAACTCAAAGAATAACTTTTTTTCAACTTTATGTTTATTTAGGTAAAAAAACAGAGCTCTACCTATTCCAGATACTAATAAGCATGCACCCATTAAGACAGTGCTGCCCAACCCTCTTCGTGGGTTTTCAGTCCAAACAATAATTTAACACACCTGATTCTACTTATTAGCTGCTCAACAAGACCGTAACTAGCTGAATCAGATATGCTAAATTAGGGTTGGACTGAAAACCTACAGGACAGTAGATCTCCAGGAAGAGGGTTGGGCCGCCCTGCATTAAGACAATGCCTGTAAAAACGGTTAAATCCCCGTGGACTGATGAGGAATTGAAAAATTGTATGGTTGAGAGGGATGAGGCAAAATACACATGCGGAGATCATCCGTTCACCCACACCGCGTCTCACAAAGACACAGCGGTTGGAACCAAACATCTCAAATTTGGACTCCAGACCAAAGGACAAATTTCCACCGGTCTAATGTCCATTGCTTGTGTTTCTTGGCCCAAGCAAGTCTCTTCTTATTATTGGTGTCCTTTAGTACTGCTTTCTTTGCAGCAATTCGACCATGAAGGCCTGATCCACACAGTCTCCTCTGAACAGTTGATGTTGAGATGTGTCTGTGACTTGAACTCTGTGAAGCAGAGTGGTGCATCCTCCTGAGTGGCGCAGTGGTCTAAGGAACTGCATTGCAGTGCTAGCTGTGCCACTAGAGATCCTGGTTCGAATCCAGGCTCTGTCGTAGCCGGCCGCGACCTGGAGACCCATGGGGCGGCGCACAATTGGCCCAGCGTCGTCCAGGGTAGGGGAGGGAATGGCTGGCAGGGATGTAGCTCAGTTGGTAGAGCATGGCATTTGCAGCGCCAGGGTTGTGGGTTCGATTCCCGTATGAAAAAAAATAAAAAATGTATGCACTCACTAACTGTAAGTCGCTCTGGATAAGAGCGTCTGCTAAATGACTAAAATGTAAATGTAAGCATTTATTTGGGCTGCAATATCTGAGGCTGGTAACTCTAATGAACGTATCCTCTGCAGCAGAGGTAACTCTGGGTCTTCCATTCCTGTGGCGGTCCTCATGAGAGCCAGTTTCATCAAAATAGTAACAATAAAGAAAAACCCTTGAATGAGTAGGTGTTCTAAAACCTTTGACCGGTAGTGTATATAGTAGTGCAATACCCTCAAAATGGTTTTCTTTCATTTCAAAATGATCCAGGTTCTTCCACCATGTTTCCCACATATTCAGACTAGGTTTTAATTTGAGATAATATATGACAAAGTGCAAATTTTTATTACTATTATAGGCATTACTTTATAGGCAACCTTAAGTCTGAATATTGATGAATTGACCCAATGGGTCAGGAAATGTGGTTTAACCAATTTACTGTATGTTGCATAACATAGTGTTGTCAACTATTCAATCATATTTTCACCAAAATAAGCATTTTTTTATACAAATTAAATGTACCCTATTCTTAGTCCACCATACTTTTTGCTGACATATTAACCACCTGGTTGAGCACATTTGTTGTTGTTTTTTGTTGCTTTTTAGCCTTTTTACATTTTAACCATTTATTTTCATATTCCTACTCTTCAAGGTCTCTAACAGGACTGGTGCAATATGAACCCCTCACCAACTGAATTCCTGCCTTTTATCCCACATCTTTGGTGACTGATTTTGAGTTTTCTTACAGCCCTCAAACTGGGCAAAGTTAGAGAGCCACAACACTGAACTGCAGCAACCCAAAATGATACAAGTTATGTAATGGATGCAGGAGGGATACGGGGTTTTAACCAATCAAGTACAAGTGAATATTTATTTCATATCCACTTCTGAATCCATTGTCAAAACATGCCTTAACAGACGATTGAGAATAGGGTTAAAGGGATATGGGGAAATGAATTATTTAAATAAGGTTGTTTCCACTTAGAGAAATCCATATACTGAAATCTTCAAATATACTTCACCAAGCACCCTACAAACAAAACCTCCTTGACAATTCCAAACTATTCACTTACAACTTGGGGGAGGTTGACTGGCTATGCAGCGCCCAGTAAGAATGTGCTTTGAGTTTGCAAATGGCTCACCAATCATTGACGGTAATGAAGTGAATACAGTAGGCCTTCCATTGGCCAGAGACTTCCCTGTTGCCATTTACCATAGCTGCATTACATTGGAGGGATTCCATCTTAAAAGCTTGTAGTAGGGATAGATGAATGTATTGTTGGCAGGGGGAAGAATAAAGAAAGAAGAAGAGGAGGATGGAAAGGATTTGTAAAGGGTTTAGGAGGGCAAACAAGACCAGTTAAATACAGACATGAGGAGGCCAAACTAAACTAGTTAAGTCCAGTAGAATCCATTAAAAACCAGTTAGCCACAGAGGTCTGGCACAATATGGTGGGTTTAAAAAGGATGCTTTTAATAAAAAGTGGAGGCTGGGTGGAGACATTGTGAAATCACACTTTCATGTTTTTCAATTTCCTATTGTGAGTAACGGGTTGGTTATGTTTAATAATGCCTGCATTGCTTATATATGCTTAACTAATGGATTATAAAGAGTCTGTTCATGATCAATAAGTGTGTTGTTAAGCATAACTTCATGTTGGTTTAGTTTACTATGTGTGATTTAGGGGACACAGTGCCTTAAAAGTAGACTCAGCAAAGCACAAATAAACAGCAGTGGGTCAAATTCCACAACAACTAACAACTAAAAGTGTTGAAGCGCGAGGCTTAACTATGGTATATCCAGTAGTCAGTAAACAAGAAACCAAGAACAGCAAAGAAACTGAAGGAAGAGGGGAAACAAGAAGAAAAACTGATATAATAGTTCCAGACAACCCAAACCATCTCCCTCCACACTGCTGCTGCTCCCAAACCATCCCCCTCTACACTGCTGCTGCTCCCAAAGCATCTCCCTCCACACTGCTGCTGCTCCCAAACCATCTCCCTCCACACTGCTGCTGCTCCCAAAGCATCTCCCTCCACACTGCTGCTGCTCCCAAACCATCTCCCTCCACACTGCTGCTGCTCCCAAACCATCCCCCTCCACACTGCTGCTGCTCCCAAACCATCTCCCTCCACACTGCTGCTGCTCCCAAAGCATCTCCCTCCACACTGCTGCTGCTCCCAAAGCATCTCCCTCCACACTGCTGCTGCTCCCAAAGCATCTCCCTCCACACTGCTGCTGCTCCCAAAGCATCTCCCTCCACACTGCTGCTGCTCCCAAACCATCTCCCTCCACACTGCTGCTGCTCCCAAACCATCTACCTCCACACTGCTGCTGCTCCCAAACCATCCCCCTCCACACTGCTGCTGCTCCCAAACCATCTCCCTCCACACTGCCGCTGCTCCCAAACCATCTACCTCCACACTGCTGCTGCTCCCAAACCATCTACCTCCACACTGCTGCTGCTCCCAAACCATCCCCCTCCACACTGCTGCTGCTCCCAAACCATCTCCCTCCACACTGCTGCTGCTCCCAAACCATCTCCCTCCACACTGCTGCTGCTACCAAACCATCTCCCTCCACACTGATGCTGCTACCAAACCATCTCTCTCCACACAATAAAATTCCTCGCCCGATGGCAAGAATAACAGAAACGTAAACAAACAACATGCGGACAGAGGTCCAAACAGAGGAAATATTAGTGACATGGGTCTGTGTATGTGCATGTATGTGTAGGGGAAACCACTTGACAAACCCATGTCCAGCATGCGTCTTGTACAATAACATACTACATGTATGTGTGTTTGTGTGTTTGAACCGTTTGTGCATGTGTGTGTGTGTGGTAGTGGGGTCACTGGTAGAGGAAACTGGGTGGAGGCCGCAGCTGAGATGATTGACAGAGACCTCTTGTAATGGAGGGCTCTTGATGGCAGACACTGATGTCTACATCAACACACACAGTGCTACAGCCACTGCCCTCCCCCCCAGACACCAAAATAATGGACAACGGTCAGAGAAAACCAAGCACGATAACACATGCAGACTTAAAGAGACATCCGCTGAGAACTCCATTCCTCTGGTCTTAAGACAATATTTCCCCAACAGAACTGAAACAGTAAAAAAAACTATTCGGAGCGAATTGATATGAAGCATGAAGTACATCAAATCAAATCGTATTTGTCACATGCGCCGAATACAACAGACCTTACAGTGAAATGCTTACTTACGAGCCCTTAACCAACAATGCAGTTTTAAGAAAGAATAGCAAAAAAAAAATCACACTAAATATACAATATAAAATAATACGAAATAAAAGTAACAAATAATTAAAGAGCAGTAGTAAAAATAACAATAGCGAGGCTATATACAGGGGGTACCGGTACCGAGTCAATGTGCGGAGGCACTGGTTAGTAATTGAGGTAATATGTACAGCAACGTAAAAGAGGAGGGGGGGGGGGGGGGGGTAGCCATTTGATTAGATGTTCAGGAGTCTTATGGCTTGGGGGTAGAAGCTGTTTAGAAGCCTCTTGGACCTAGACTTGGCGCTCCGGTACCGCTTGCTGTGCGGTAACAGAGAGAACAATCTATGACTAGGGTGGCTGGAGTTTTTGACAATTTTTAGGGCCTTCCTCTGACACCGCCTGGTATAGAGGTCCTAGATGGCAGGAAGGTTTTTTATAAATATATATGTTTTTATTGGGTGTAGATCAGCTTTAATATTGCAGATAGATTGTAACTTCCATCAATGTAATTGTCTGCATCACTTCCAATCCCCCATGTTTTTTTTCTTTTGGCAAATATATACACATACATATACATACAGTGGGGAGAACAAGTATTTGATACACTGCCGATTTTGCAGGTTTTCCTACTTACAAAGCATGTAAAAAAAATCCAGAAAAAATCCAGAAAATCACATTGTATGATTTTTAAGTAGTTAATTTGCATTTTATTGCATGATATAAGTATTTGATCACCTACCAACCAGTAAGAATTCCAGCTCTCACAGACCTGTTAGTTTTCTTTAAGAAGCCCTCCTGTTCTCCACTCATTACCTGTATTAACTGCACCTGTTTGAACTCATTACCTGTATAAAAGACGCCTGTCCACACACTCAATCAAACAGACTCCAACCTCTCCACAATGGCCAAGACCAGAGAGCTGTGTAAGGACATCAGGGATAAAATTGTAGACCTGCACAAGGCTGGGATGGGCTACAGGACAATAGGCAAGCAGCCTGGTGAGAAGGCAACAACTGTTGGCGCAATTATTAGAAAATGGAAGAAGTTCAAGAGGACGGTCAGTATTTAGTCAGCCACCAATTGTGCAAGTTCTCCCACTTAAAAAGATGAGAGAGGCCTGTAATTTTCATCATAGGTACACGTCAACTATGACAGACAAATTTAGATTTTTTTTCTCCAGAAAATCTAATTGTAGGATTTTTTATGAATTTATTTGCAAATTATGGTGGAAAATAAGTATTTGGTCACCTACAAACAAGCAAGATTTCTGGCTCTCACAGACCTGTAACTTCTTCTTTAAGAGGCTCCTCTGTCCTCCACTCGTTACCTGTATAAAAGACACCTGTCCACAACCTCAAACAGTCACACTCCAAACTCCACTATGGCCAAGACCAAAGAGCTGTCAAAGGACACCAGAAACAAAATTGTAGACCTGCACCAGGCTGGGAAGACTGAATCTGCAATAGGTAAGCAGCTTGGTTTGAAGAAACCAACTGTGGGAGCAATTATTAGGAAATGGAAGACATACAAGACCACTGATAATCTCCCTCGATCTGGGGCTCCACGCAAGATCTCACCCCATGGGGTCAAAATGATCACAAGAACGGTGAGCAAAAATCCCAGAACCACACGGGGGGACCTAGTGAATGACCTGGAGAGAGCTGGGACCAAAGTAACAAAGCCTACCATCAGTAACACACTACACCGCCAGGGACTCAAATCCTGCAGTGCCAGACGTGTCCCCCTGCTTAAGCCAGTACATGTCCAGGCCCGTCTGAAGTTTGCTAGACTGCATTTGGATGATCCAGAAGAGGATTGGGAGAATGTCATATGGTCAGATGAAACCAAAATATAACTTTTTGGTAAAAACTAAACTCGTCGTGTTTGGAGGACAAAGAATGCTGAGTTGCATCCAAAGAACACCATACCTACTGTGAAGCATGGGGGTGGAAACATCATGGGGGCTGTTTTTCTGCAAAGGGACCAGGATCATAGGGGCTGTTTTTCTGCAAAGGGACCAGGACGACTGATCCATGTAAAGGAAAGAATGAATGGGGCCATGTATCGTGAGATTTTGAGTGAAAACCTCCTTCCATCAGCAAGGGCATTGAAGATGAAACGTGGCTGGGTCTTTCAGCATGACAATGATCCCAAACACACCGCCCGGGCAACGAAGGAGT
The DNA here is from genome assembly GCF_964263955.1 of Coregonus lavaretus. NCBI lineage: Eukaryota > Metazoa > Chordata > Actinopteri > Salmoniformes > Salmonidae > Coregonus > Coregonus lavaretus. The sequence goes on from NC_140019.1 coordinate 23,654,820, forward strand.
GGCTTCATAAGAAGCATTTCAAGGTCCTGGAGTGGCCTAGCCAGTCTCCAGATCTCAACCCCATAGAAAATCTTTGGAGGGAGTTGAAAGTCCGTGTTGCCCAGCGACAGCCCCAAAACATCACTGCTCTAGAGGAGATCTGCATGGAGAAATGGGCCAAAATACCAGCAACAGTGTGTGAAAACCTTGTGAAGACTTACAGAAAACGTTTGACCTGTGTCATTGCCAACAAAGGGTATATAACAAAGTATTGAGAAACTTTTGTTATTGACCAAATACTTATTTTCCACCATAATTTGCAAATAAATTAATTAAAAATCCTACAATGTGATTTTCTGGAAAATTCTAATTTTGTCTGTCATAGTTGACGTGTACCTATGATGAAAATTACAGGCCTCTCTCATCTTTTTAAGTGGGAGAACTTGCACAATTGGTGGATGACTAAATACTTTTTTCCCCCACTGTATATATACATACATATTATATATACATATTATATATATATATATATATACATATTATATATATATAATATGTGTATATATATATATATATATATATATATATATATATATATATATATATATATATATATATATATATATAATAAATATATATATATATATATATATATATATATAAATAAATATATATACATAAATACATACATATACATACATACATATAAATACATACACATATACAGTATACATATCCTTAAAAAATATATCTTTCCCTTTATTACTTTCCAACCCCACCACCCCTTCCCTAATTGGAGTAAACTAGAGAACAACAACGCTTAGGCCTCTACTTCCAGCTTATACATACTATATTCATTTTACATTTTATGGACACAGTCAATTTTACAATAATTCTTTTTTGTTTGTTTTTACTCCTGAACTTCCTCTACCCTCAACCTCTCCTATCATTTTCATGATGTCCATCCTGTTTGCTTCTATATGCCATATATCTCCAACTGTGCTCCTTCACAAAAGCTCTCAACATATAACCTATATACTTATTATGGACACAGCATGCCCTACATTAGTTATCTTGCTGTTATTAGTTGTTGTTAGTTGTTATTAGTCCCATCCTTTAGCTCCATTCAACACCTCCCATCTGTCTCTTAACACCATCCATATTGGATTTCTATTTGCCATATATTTTTCAACTGTACTGTGATGTTTCACAAAAGTTCTGAACCCTTCTATTCTCACTGTATCTACAGATTGTAAATTGAAAATAAATATTTTTGTCAGGAAGCTTGGCCCCAGTGATGTACTGGGCCGTAAGCACTACCCTCTGTAGTGGCTTGTGGTCAGAGGCCGAGCAGTTGCCATACCAGGCAGTGATGCAACCAGTCAGGATGCTCTCGATGGTGCAGCTGTAGAACCTTTTGAGGATCTGAGGACCCATGCCAAATCTTTTCAGTCTCCTTAGGGGAAATAGGTTTTGTTGTGCCCTCTTCATAACTGTCTTGGTGTGCTTGGACCATGTTAGTTTGTTGGGGATGTGGACACCAAGGAACTTGAAGCTCTCAACCTGCTCCACTACAGCCCCGTCGATGAGAATGGGGGCCTGCTCGGTCCTCTTCTTTTTCCTGTAGTCCACACTCATCTCCTTTGTCTTGATCACGTTGAGGGAGAGGTTGTTGTCCTGGCACCACACGGCCAGGTCTCTGACCTCCTCCCTATAGGCTGTCTCATCGTTGTCGGTGATCAGGCCTACCACTGTTGTGTCATTGGCAAACTTAATGATGGTGTTGGAGTCATGCCTGGCCATGCAGTCATGAGTGAACAGGGAGTACAGGAGGGGACTGAGCACGCACCCCTGAGGGGCCCCCGTGTTGAGGATCAGCGTGGCGGATGTGTTGTTACCTACCCTTACCGCCTGGGGGCGGCCCGTCAGGAAGTCCAGGATCCAGTTGCAGAGGGAGGTGTTTAGTCCCAGGGTCCTTAGCTTAGTGATGAGCTTTGAGGGCACTATGGTGTTGAACGCTGAGCTGTAGTCAATGAATAGCATTCTCACATAGGTGTTCCTTTTGTCCAGGTGTGAAAGGGCAGTGTGGAGCGCCATAGAGATTGCATCATCTGTGGATCTGTTGGGGTGGTATGCAAATTGGAGTGGGTCTAGAGTTTCTGGGATAATGGTGTTGATGTGAGCCATGACCAGCCTGATGGCTACAGACGTGAGTGCTAAGGGTCAGTAGTCATTTAGGCAGGTTATCTTAGTGTTCTTGGGCACAGGGACTATGGTGGTCTGCTTGAAACATGTTGGTATTACAGACTCAGACAGGTAGAGGTTGAAAATGTCAGTGAAGATACTTGCCAGTTGGTCAGCGCATACTTGGAGTAATGTCCTGGTAATCCGTCTGGCCCTGCGGCCTTGTGAACGTTGACCTGTTTAAAGGTCTTACTCACATCGGCTACGGAGAGCGTGATCACGCAGACATTAAAGATGTTCCACCCTCTGATCATTTTACATCACGGTGGTGGATCTGGATGGACTCAATACCTTTCTGACGCGATCTGACGACAGATGTAGGGGGGAAATGAACCAGTATTTACACCCAGAAAAAACACCTATAGAGTATCCTGGGGAAAGGGGTTCACAGATTAAGCAGAGGGAGACGGGTGTCTCACAGATCTGTTTCAGATTCCAACCTCACAGAGTCAAGGCCAAGGATAACACTAAAATAAGCAGGGGAGAGTGTAAAACTCACAGACAAGTGATTTCATCTCATCAAAAGTCAAGATTCGAACTGACTAGGCAGTGCCATGACTGGGTTTTCACAATTATACAGTGTCATGCACACATCTATTGGTTATCAGGTTCTGTGTATCTAATACACAATATTCCCAAAAGTGCAAACTTGAAGCTAAATGTAGCGCACCTCAAACACTCTCAGTTACTTTAAAACATTTGACGTTGAACCCAGGTCTGCTACCAACCAGCCAACCAACCAACCAGCCAACCAGCTGTTGTCCAGGGAGTGTGACTTGCTAACACTGAGTCTCAGTACAGATTGTTAACACTGAGCTTTTCTAACGCCCTGGACCAGAGCTACCAATCAACCTGCAGAACATTCCACACTCCGCTCTGCTCCCCATCCACCCTGATTACACAACAGGGAATTCCACAAAGAGCCATTTTCCCATTAGGCTGTAACAGGAAGGGGAAGGAAGAGGGTCTGGCCAGTGTTTTATTATGATGGCTGTGATAACAGCAGGCCCCTTTGTTTACCTGTTTGTCAACTCCGTAATCACACTAAAACACTCCCACAGGCCTGCTTGTTGAAGTCCAGTTTTGCTCTGGTCCGGAACACTTGTGTAGATTGTGTAAGCGCAACTACAGTGCCTTGCAAAAGTATTCATCCCCCTTAACGTTTTTCCTATTTTGTTGCATTACAACCTGTAATTTAAATTGATTTTTATTTGGATTTCATGTAATGGACATACACAAAATAGTCCAAATTGGTGAAGTGAAATGTAAAAATAACGTGTTTTAAAAAATTCAAAAAAATAAATAACGGAAAAGTGGTGCGTGCATATGTATTCACCACCTTTGCTATGAAGCCCCTAAAAAAGATCTGGTGCAACCAATTACCTTCAGAAGTCACATAATTAGTTAAATAAAGTCCAACTGTGTGCAATCTAAGTGTCACATGATCTGTCACATGATCTCAGTATATATACACCTGTTCTGAAAGGCCCCAGAGTCTGCAACATCACTAAGCAAGGGGCACCACCAAGCAAGCGGTACCATGAAGACCAAGGAGCTCTCCAAACAGGTCAGGGACAAAGTTGTGGAGAAGTACAGATCAGGGTTGGGTTATAAAAAAATATCAAAGACTTTGAACATCCCATGGAGCACCATTAAATCCATTATTAAAAAATGGAAAGAATATGGCACCACAACAAACCTGCCAAGAGAGGGCCGCCCACCAAAACTCACAGACCAGGCAAGGAGGGCATTAATCAGAGAGGCAACAAAGAGACCAAAGATAACCCTGAAGGAGCTGCAAAGCTCCACAGTGGAGATTGGAGTATCTGTCCATAGGACCACTTTAAGCCGTACACTCCACAGAGCTGGGCTTTACGGAAGAGTGGCCAGAAAAAAGCCATTGCTTAAAGAAAAAAATAAGCAAACACGTTTGGTGTTCGCCAAAAGGCATGTGGGAGACTCCCCAAACATATGGAAGAAGGTACTCTGGTCAGACTAAAATTGAGCTTTTTGGCCATCAAGGAAAACGCTATGTTTGGCGCAAACCCAACACCTCATCACCCAGAGAACACCATCCCCACGGTAAAGCATGGTGGTGGCAGCATCATGCTGTGGGGATGTTTTTCATCGGCAGGGACTGGGAAACTGGTCAGAATTGAAGGAATGATGGATGGCGCTAAATACAGGGAAATTCTTGAGGGAAACCTGTTTCAGTCTACAAGAGACTTGAGACTGGGACGGAGGTTCACCTTCCAGCAGGACAATGACCCTAAGCATACTGCTAAAGCAACACTTGAGTGGTTTAAGGGGAAACAATTAAATGTCTTGGAATGGCCTAGTCAAAGCCCAGACCTCAATCCAATTGAGAATCTGTGGCTGACTTAAAGATTGCTGTACACCAGCGGAACCCATCCAACTTGAATGAGCTGGAGCAGTTTTGCCTTGAAGAATGGGCAGAAATCCCAGTGGCTAGATGTGCCAAGCTTATAGAGACATACCCCAATAGACTTGCAGCTGTAATTGCTGCAAAAGTTGGCTCTACAAAGTATTGACTTTGGGGGGGTGAATAGTTATGCACGCTCAAGTTCAGTTTTTTTGTCTTATTTCTTGTTTGTTTCACAATAGAAAATATTTTCCATCTTCAAAGTGGTAGGCATGTTGTGTAAATCAAATGATACAAACCCCCCAAAAATCCATTTTAATTCCAGGTTGTAAGGTAACAAAATAGGAAAAATGCCAAGGGGGGTGAATACTTTCGCAAGCCACTGTATAAGGTCTCTCTGTTGTGCAAGAGTCAATGGTGAATACAGCCATATAGGCTCTCACTGTCACTCACAGACCTGCGTGTGAGAGCGGTGATATGGTTTAATTACTGTAAACAACACAGCCAGGGTGTAAGATGTAACTGCAATGCACAAGTGTGCGTGTGAGCACAACCATATGATTTTCACAAAGCAAGGTGTGGATACACAAGCCTGCACCCTGGTAACCCTGTAGTTGCTTGGCTTTGTTCAATGACAAAAAGCAAAAGCATTATGCTGTGAATTGCTTGTGCCCAATCACATACAGTACATATCAAATACTTATGAATGTCCCTTTTCTCCTCCCACTCACTAGTTCCTTGTTCATGTCCCCAGCAGATGGAGGGCCTGTGTGTGTAGATAGATAATTGTTAACCCCACTAAT